>NW_027332223.1:17187500-17200000 GCF_041222505.1 Epargyreus clarus
ACTTCGCTTTAACTTTGAGTTGAAGTGCGGCGTCCTTTGCTAACTCGTCCGCTCTTTCGTTTCCCTCCAATCCTATATGCGCCTTTATCCAATACAAATTAAGTTTTTTGCCTTGGCTTTGTATGTGGGCTATGTTATTTTTAATTGATATAGCTAAAGGATGGAGGGATGAGATGTTAGTAACGATTTCTAGAGCGGAACGAGAGTCGCAAAAGACGCTACATGACGTATGTTTCCTTTTAATAGCCTCCTGTGTAGCTTCTGCGAGCGCCAGCAACTCCGCTTGAAACACGGTGCAACAATCCTCGAGTCGCAGCTTACGTGTGCATATTTCTTCGTTACCGTGACGGATGGATAGCGCTGCGCCTACTTTACCTTCGATCTTGCTTCCATCTGTAAAGATGTTTAGGCTTGCGTTAAGATTTTCTTTGAGCGCTACTTCATCCGCCACGATCTCGAAGCTCATTGGAATCCACTGCGCTGGGTGCGGCGCGGCTTTGTAAGGGATAGGTACCTCCACATCTCGGTCTCCTACCACTCGCCGGGTGTACCCTTTCTTTATCTCGTACAGCGAGGCTGCCTCCCTTATACGAATGTCTAAAGGAAGCAGTCCGGCGAGTAATAGGGCCGAATTTAAGGAAATGGTTTTGTAGCCCTTGATGATCTTTTGTACAAAGCCGCGCTGCACGCAATCCAGTTCCTTCCGTATCCCAATCCTTTCCGTCGCGGGTGCCCACGCGCTCGCAGCGTACATTACAGTAGGCTCTACCACCGCCGTATATATAATCCGGACAATTTCGGAGTTCAATCCCCAGTGTATCTTGGCCGCGCGCGAGAGTTGTTTGTAGAAGTTAAGGGCCTTTTTACAAACTTTTGCAGTATGACTCTTGAATGTCAGCTTGTTGTCGATGGTGAGACCGAGCAGTTTGATTTCCTGGGATACGCCAATGTCGACCCCGCCCATGACCAGGCGTGGGGTGTCATACTTCAGTTTGCGCGTAATGACCATGGCAACAGTCTTGTGTGGCGCAAACTTTAATTTGTTCCGGACACCCCAGGCCCGGACATGCTCGAGCGCGGCATTGGCGCGCTCCTCGATCTCGTGCGCGGTACCACCATCGAACACGAGAACGATGTCATCTGCAAACGCCTGCACGTAATCCCTTCTCTGCTCTAGATCTTTGAGGAGAGGGTCCAACAATAAATTCCACAAAATGGGTCCTCCGATTGAACCCTGCACACACCCCTTTTCAGTCTGTTTGGCGTACTCTACACCTGAGTATCGGACTCTAACTCTGCGGCCGCTGAGATAGCTGTCTATTACCCTCCTCAAGTTTATGGGGCATTGTTCCTCCGCCAGACGGACTCGTATAGCCGGCCACCAGGCGCTATCGAAGGCTCCCTCTATATCCAACGACACTAACGTAACGATCTTCTTCTCCTCGAGCTTTTCGTTAATGTGTCGCATGAGAATATAGAGGGAGTCCTCGGCGCTCCTCTGGGGCATGAATCCGAACTGGCGGGTGCTCATTCGAGGTATTAAATGAAACTTGAGTCGGGCGAACAGCATCTTCTCAAATACCTTCCCAAGGACCGGGAGGAGTCCGATTGGCCTGTACGACTTAGGGGTGGTGTAGGATTCTTTCCCGGGTTTTCGCAGGACAACCACTGTGGCTTCTTTCCATGGATCCGGAAAGTGTCCATGCTCTAGGCACTTGTTGAGCACTGCCAAGAAGTAAACCGGGTCTTCTTTTATGGCCTCCAGACAGATATCAGCCGTAAATCCATCGGCTCCAGGTGCTTTTTTCGGGTTGAAGGATTTCACCGCAACATCGAGCTCGATCCGTGTAAAGGGTGGATCGCAAGGACCACCTTGTTGCCCTTTATTCACCATTTCTGCTCTCCTCCTTATGTCGCGGTGTTCGGAATTGTCGCTATCTGAGAGGTCTTCCGGGTAAAAGGTCTCTGCTAGAGCCATTACGGAACCTTCTGCGTTCAATTCGATCCCATCAACCCGAAGCGGAACATCTTCCTCCCTGCTCCTGGTCCTTCCTATTACCCTGTATATTCCGTCCCAAACCCCCTCCCTATCTTGCTTCCCACAAAAGTCCTTCCAGCTCTTTATTCTTGCACTATTAGCTTCATTTTCATACTGTGTTTTCTTTTCCAGGTACTCCCGGACAACTCTCTCTCTCCGGACCGGCGCGGCGCATCGGATACGTCTTCTCATGGTTCTGACCTCTTGCTTGAGCCTAGCGAGATCCTCGGACCACCACGGCAAGGTAAGTTTTTGTGTGTGTTTCTTGATAGGTATAGAGTGTGTGCATGCCTGTGTTAATGCGTGTGTGTATGTGTGTATTGCAGTCTCTATGTTTTGTGTGTTGTGTATGTGCTCTACATCCGCTGGTGTAAGGTGATTTTCTGTCATTAATTGGTTCAGTTTCGAATGAAACTGTTCCCAATTTGCTTTTCTGGTGTTGTAGAGCCGTGTAGTGCGTGTGATGTGAGTTCCTGATGATTTATGTAATTGTAAGTTGAATATGATGCTGTTGTGGTCCGAGCTCGTCAGGCTCTCTACTACAGCCCAGTCTTGAACCAGAGCGAGCATATCCTCCGAGCAGGCCGTGATATCGACATTACTGGTATATCGCCGGTCTCCCCTAATGGTGTCGAATGTTGGAATAGAGTTGTTGTTGTTTAATATATGGAGTCCTAGCTCATTTAATGCTGATAACAACTCTATCCCCCGAGGTTTGGTCTTCACGCTTCCCCACCAGGTGCTCCAGGCGTTAGCGTCTCCTCCCACTACAAGTCTCCTCGGCCCAATCTTCCGGGCTATTGCTTGAAGATGTTCCAGGTACGGGTCTAGAGGTTTGTCGCCTTCGAAGTAAATCGAGACCAAAGTAACCTGCCAGGCACTAGTGCGGAGTCCCACCACTGAGATGTTGTTCGTGGTGAGTTCCGGGTGTTGAATTACGTCCAGCGACGGATCGAGAACTGCGATCGCGGCTTTCACCACCCCTTCTCCTTGTTGAGTGCTCTGGTAGATTCTTGTACCCGGATACGTCTTAAGCTTCCCAACAGCTCCCACATAGGGTTCCTGCAGGAGAACAGCTGCAGCCTTTCGCCTCCCGGCTTCGATGAAGCATTCGTCAGTGGCAAGTTGTTTCCTCATGAGGTTTGCTTGTATTATTTTGCAAAGGACGCCCTTAGCAATACGCCACAGTGGATCTCGCAAGCGAGTCCCACTTGCGCCTCACCGGGCAGTCATTGCTAAAGGCGTTGTGCTCACCTCTACCCATTTTTGCCTTTGCACAATTGATACAGCTGGGGGGTGCGACCAGGATTTCTTCCGGGCAATCCGACCTCAGATGCTCTCCGCCGCAATGACTGCACACGTCGACTGCCTCGGTGCAGAAACGCTTCCCATGTCCGTACCCTAGGCAACGCGAGCATTGCACCAGGGGGGACTGGTCGGCGACCCTTATCCGCTGCATGTCGACGTGAACGGCTCCCGCGTTCGTTAGGCTTTGCCAAATTTTCGGCGACACCTTTGCCACTACGTGCGAAGTGAGGGGGTTTCTCGCGCGGCGCCTGTATCGAATTTCGATGCGGTCGTCGTCCCCGGCCACTTCCTTTAAGAGGTGTTTATTTTGCACCCTGATGGCCTTCAGTATGTCCTCGTCTGTGTTGCTGTTAAGGACGCCGTAGAGGATAATCAGCGGATCCTTACTCTTAATGTCCTCGACGCTAAGGTTATTTTCCTTTGCTCCTATCCGTTCCTTAACTTTCCTCATTTCCTCCTCATTTCTACATCCTATGATTATCTTCCGGTCCCTAACCTTTCGAATCCTGTCGATCCTCGTTCCCTCTTCCCTTGCATTGACCACCCTCCTTAATCTCTCAAACACCTGATCCCCTGTCTCCTGATCATTTTTGGAGGCCACGACAATGGAATGCATGCATGCGGTCTCCGCGGGTTTAGTATTCGAAGAGCCAGCTACTACACTCGCGTATGTCATTCCATTGTCACGAGACTCTTGCTCGTTTTTCAGTGCCGTCGTGAGTCTTTCTATGTCTAAGCTATTCCTCTGCAACAACTTAGCATGCTCTTCCAATTTCTGAATGACTTCGCTGGGATGAGGCATTACTTCTACTTCTTTTCCTTTCTCACTATTTACACCTTTTCCATTCCTGTCTTCTTCAGCTTCCTTGACGAGAGCATAGAGTCTGTCAACAGCCTCCGTAACTCCGGTTTTAATTTCTGTCTTAAGATTACGACTATTTCCGAGATGAAGTTTGGCTTTCATAAGACATGCCTTTGCCTCTGTCATCCTATTTATGTATTTCTTCGGGGACTCTGGAGTGTCTGTCGTCGATGCCCCCGCCGCCGCCTTTCGCGGTACCTGAGTTGGTTGCGCTCGAGCCTTAGATTGCCCTACAGGCTGACTGGAGGTCCCACGCGGCGCCGGCGGTGACATCGAAGACCGAGTCCGAATTTCCCCAAAGCTCGACCGGCTGGATACCTGGTCGTGTGGTATGGTCGGATCTTTAGTATTTTGTTGGTTTTTGGGGTCGGGGTCGGGGGTTGTTTGTCCGAGCATTGTATTAATTTAAAGTGACTGGGTTTGCAAAATGTATACAAAGATGGATCAAATGAAATAAAATTTTGTTCGGAGAATGTAAAAAATTTTTCGGTTAGGTTAGGTTAGGTTAGGTTAGGTTAGGTTAGGTTAGGTTAGGTTAGGTTAGGTTAGGTTAGGTTAGGTTAGGTTTTTTTTTTTTTTTTTTTTTTTTTATTTTAATAATGTGTATATTCCAGAAATATATTTTTCATTCACATCTGATTGTGCTTTATGTTTCTCAAATAATAATTTTGTTTATATATGTTGGATAGATTGGCATTAAAACAAACTGCGATTTGATACTGTTTGTTTTAAAAGCTTTGCTACCCGTGTTTTAATACTATAAGATATTATTTATTTATATATAGGTATTACATATTTTATTTATATATATATGTATTTTGTTTATTATATACATAGATATTGTTATTTTTATATAGTGTATAATAGTGTGTTGTTACGCTTTCTAATTTGTGTTTATTTTCTTTAAATTGTTTATAATTGTTTTGCAAAAATTATCAAATGACTCTATCGCCTCTTTTTTCTTCAGCAGGTCTTGGATGGTATATGGCTGTACTCCATAGTGGCGGCAGAGCGCCTCGTGCTCGTATCTACTGCCAGCAAAGATATCACAAGATTGGAGCAGATGGTCTATGGTTTGAGGCGAAGAGTCATCACACGGGCACAAGTCATCCGGGAGGATTTTGAACCGGTGTAGGTATGACTTGTGGTACCCGTGCCCGGTGAGAATTTGGGTCAGATGGAATGACCTATCGATGTGTTTGTGAAGCTCCTTTATATCAGATAGTTTGGGCAAAAGAAGTTTGGTGTGTCGGCCCTGTTCGGAACCTTCATACCGTTCCTGCCAAGCCTCCAGACTTTCGGCGCGGACTCTTTGTTTCACGAAGGACATGGGGAAACAAGTGTAATCGGGTGTCTTGTGCAAACGGGCGGCGCCGTTCGCGGCTGCATCCGCCGCCTCGTTGCCTTCGGTTCCAACGTGGGCCCTAGTCCATGACATGTCTATAGTGTGTGTGTTGCGATGTGTGTGTATGATTTTGTGTATCTGTGTGACTATAGGATGTGTGTTGCTTCTGTTTTGTATGGCATGTGCGGATGACTGAGAGTCGGTGTATATGTGTGTGTATAAATGCGTGTGTTGGGTGTCATGGCTAGTGGCCCACTGGCAGGCTTTTAAAATTGCAAATAGCTCAGCTTGAAATACACTGCAGCTATTATGCAATTTGTACTTTTTGGTGGTGTTTTTCATGCGTGTATTTATGTTTTCAGGAACGTAGCTGACAAAAGCGGCGCCGACAGATCCGTCCTCCTGCTTGCTGCCGTCGGTGAAAATACAGCATATTGGTGGTCCTGTGGTATTTTCTGGGTCTTGTTTATCCTGTGTGTCCAGAATTTTCATGGACACTCTATTTGCAGGGTGCAGGAGTTCAGCAACAGGAGTGGGTTTCTCGAGGTCCACGTCGTGCGGCAGGTATGCTGTCTTGCCTGTAAGCTTCGTCTGCTCAACGACGTGTACCTCATGTATTGCGAGGTCCAAAGGTGTGAACTGGGCCAGAGCAATGGCAGCCGTGGTGGAGATGGTGCGGAACCCCCTGATCGCTTTGATCGCAAAACCTCTCTGCACGCTTAGAAGAGATTTTTGGATGCACTTTTTCTTGACAGCGTGCCCCCAGATGCCAGCAGCGTAGGTGATTATGGGCTGGATTACCCGCTGATAGATTGTCCTTACGTTCTCGGGATGGGCGCCCCAGGTTGGTCGGGTATAAATGCAGAGTTTATCAAAAATTTTCATCGCCTTCCCGAGAACGTAACGAACGTGACGGCCGAAATGCAGCTTCTGATCCAGAATCACGCCCAAGAGCTTGATTTCGCTGCTGAACTTCAGGAGTTGGCCGTCCATCACCACTCTGGCGGCCTTGGATCCGGGGGTGAAGGCAATCATCTGCGTCTTGGCGGGTCCGAAGTCCAGCTTCACGCTTCTTCCCCACTCCACTACACTCTTCAGCGCATCGGTGGCAAGGGTTTCGAGCTGTTCCACCCTTTCCGCAGAGACTATCAGTAGCACATCATCGGCATATGCTTGGATGTGACACCCAGTTGGTAATTGTGTCTCAAGTAGCTCATCCAGTATAGTATTCCAGAGAACCGGTCCACACACTGAGCCCTGAATGCAGCCCTTGGTCATATTGCGGCATACCCGTATTCCAGCATGGTCAAAAATGACCTTCCTATCTCGAACGTAGTTCGAGATAAGCCCGTAGATGTTTTTCGGGCATCCGATTTGTCTTAATCGGTGGAAAAGCGCGGGCCACCAAGCGTTGTCAAAAGCCGCTCTAATATCCAAGGATATTGCCAACACCTGTTTCCGCTCTGCCTTGGCGCTCTGCACGATGTTCAATGCCCCACTGATAGCCTCCACGGCGCCGGTCTGCTCCCTGAACCCATATTGTCTGCTGCTCGATTTGTCCCCGCTGGAAGTCCAATGCATAATCCTCTTAGTGATAAGTTTTTCGAGTAATTTGCCGAAGACGGGTATCAAACCAATTGGACGGAATGAGTCTATGCTGGAGTAATTGGTTTTACCTGGTTTCGGAATTATCTTGGTGTAGGATATTTTCCCACTGGCGAGGGAAGTATTCCAGTTCGAGGCACCTATTCATGATATCTGTCACCAGCCCTGGATAAGCAGCCGTGAATTGGTAACAGATATCAGAGGTGAGGTTGTCCAGCCCCGGTGCCTTCTTTGGGTTCATGTGCTTTAGATGTTCCAGCACTTCATCCTCATCAAAAGGAAGATCGTTCTCAGGACTGGGAGGTTCCTCAGATAGCGCTCTTAACTGGTGATGTCTTGGTTCAGTGTCTGGAGAATCATTGGGGAAGAAATGCTGGAGTATCGCCTCCGCGGTTTCCTTTGCGTCCCTCGTGTGCTTGTCGCCGACTTGCAGTGTGGCAGGTGGTCGCCTTGGTGCAGAGTTCTTCAAAAGTCGGTTTGTGAGGGACCAGACGTTCTCCTTCGTCTGCAACTCACAGAACTCGCGGAAACTGCGTGTTGAAGCGGCGCGAAGCGCACTCGCGTAAGCGGCCTTGATGCTGATTTGCTCATCAACAAGTCCATTAAGTGGGAGACCGTGTTTTTTGGCATAATGTAATTGGTGGTGTATACCCACCGCTTGCCTTTTAAGATGTTCTAGACGGTCGTCCCACCAAAGTGGTCTATTTTTGCCGCCGTGTCCACCGCGGATTCGCATAGATGCCCTGCATGCCTGATGAATTATGGAGGTTACATCATTTATGGTATCTTCCAGTTGTGCAATGTCAGTGTTTTGGATATTTCTGTCCAAGACGTCGGATGTTGCCATGATGGTGTGAAGAGTGTCTTTGAAAGTGGACCAGTTAGCTTTGTCAGCTTTATAGAGGAACGTCGTGTTATTTTCCGTCTGTCTGTCAGTATTATGGTCTTCTGTGTTTAGGGTAAAAGACACCGCGTTGTGTTGTGATGATGGGCAAATACTCAGGTCCACTCGCCAGTCAGAAATCCAGTCGAAGATTCGGCTGGATGCAAACGTGAGATCTATAATGGAGGATCGTTCCCTTCCGTGGGTGATAGTCTCGAATGTGGGCGTGGTTCCCGAGTTACAGATGTAAAGGTCGTTTGCATACGCCAGTTCGACCACGGCTGAGCCCCTGAGATTCGCCCTAGCTCCACCCCACAACGGGTGCCACCCGTTAAAATCTCCGCCTATAATTTGGTGTGATCCTCTAGTGGCCTTCAGGAAGATATCAAGCTGCTCTAAGGTCTTGTGCGCATCTTGATCCGGTTCTATATATACCGATGCGATATAAATCTTCCGTCGACCCACCGTGACTTGTACCACCGAGAGGTTGGCTGAGGAATATTGAGAAAGTCCCAAAGCTGGACCACATCCGGGTTTGACGAGTATGCAGGCCTTGACCCGCCTGCCACCCGGGAACTGGTATATATCAATACCGGGAACATTTCTCACCTCATTTAAGCTACCCACATAAGGCTCAGAGACCAGAGCGATCTGCGACTGTCCGGCCATAAACGTGACTAAAAATTCGTGGAAACTGTTTTTGGACTTGTCCGTGTTGCACTGAATTATATAAATGGGTCTATCAGTAACCATGATCGATGCGGTTATTAATTTTAGAGATCATTGCTCTCAGACGGGGACAGCTAGTTGATGTAGCCCTGTGGTTGGTGCTCTCGGAGGTATTAAAACGGTCGTTATGTTTAATACAGGTGAGACATCTGCTCGAGTTTGTTTTATTTGGGCACTCGCCGATCTGATGGGACGCCTCTGCACAGTGCGCACAATATTCCAAGTTAGCTGGGCACTTGGATCGGAGGTGCCCAAAAGCAAGGCATTTGTAGCACTGCACGAAGGGGGAGAACTCCTCTACGTGCACACGCTGGTGGTCTATGCATACGCGCTCCATCTGTACTAGCCTGCGCCACACCTGCGGTTGACAGACCAAGACAGCATTATACAGATCTGGGTTTCTATTTTTGCGCATGAATCTCACCCTCAGGTCCCCTTCCCCCCTGATGAGGTCCTTGATCTCCCTGTTTTGCCCCACAATTACTTCAACCAAATCCCCCGGAGAAACGTCCTTGGAGATGCCCTTCACTATAGCCATAGGCAAAATGGCGCGTGCGGGTTCGGCGCATACTTCCTCAGCACCGTTCAGGCGGCTCAGGGTGTTATCCCTCTCCTCTCTGCTGTTGAATTCCACCCTGAGCTTGTTGTTTGAAACAGCCTGGACGCGTGTGGGGGCGTACCCCGCATCCCTGAAACTTACGCTGCGCCTCCAGGCTACGATGGCCTCTTGTCTGGATTTTGCCGTTTTGGGTGTTATAATTATGGCGGGTTTCGTAGTCGGCAACTCTGCGCAGCGATCGATGTGCACGCTGGGTCTGCCGCCAGAAGCCGCGGCCTGTGCGTAAGTAGGCCTACTCTGATTAGATTGCTGCGTGCGTGTCTGCTGCTGTTTTGTAAATTTCTGCAGCTCTTCCCGCACACACGCAGCGATCTCCTTCCTAAACCCCTCGGAGGTGGAAGGAGGGGCAGGCGGGGCAGGAGGTGCCGACTCTAGTCTGTTCTCCAGTACTTTAGTGGCTCGACGGATCTCTTCGGCAGCAGCACAAATTAGTCTTTTATTGCCGGCAGTGACGCTTTTTGCCTCATTAACAGCACTGGAGATGCAGAGGGCCAACTTCCTGACGACCTCCATGAAGTCTGCAGTACTGGTGATGTCCTCGGAAGTGACGGGCAACTCTGGTTTACTGTTACTTGGTGCCATATTAAAACCTGTATATGTATCTGAAGCAGTAAATTAGGTATACAAAAAGAGATATAAAGTATATTGTAAGTATTAGTTTTAAGTTAAAGTGATTGTATTTAATATATTTCGAACTGCAACACGAAATGGTCAAGCTAAATGTGTAAAAAGATGTAGGAAATGAAATTTCGTTCGAACGATGTATGAAAAATTGGATGTCAAAATCGACCGGTCCACCTTAGTGAACGAATTGAGGGTGGATGGGCGGGAAAATTTTTCAGATTTTCCAACTTTGGAAGCGGAATTGCCGAAGAACGGCGCGGCGGAGAGGGGTGAAAGAGGTGTCGACGGGTAGGGGATGAAGTCAAGTTTGCGGGAAAAGAAGAATGAAGGCGATCGGTTCAGGGGCGGCGGAGAAATCGACAGAAAACTAGAAGTGTGGTACTCCAAAAAGTGAAAAATTGAAGTTTATTAAAAATTTAAAATTAAAATTATCGGAAACGAACAAAATTGGTGTCGCCTGAAAGGTCTCGACGAGACAGAAACGTGGGTATCAAAATCAAAACAATTGGACCACAAACGGCAGAGTTGCTTGGGTTCAAAGATTGAGTTGGAATGGTTAGGTTAGGTTAGGTTAGGTTAGGTTAGGTTAGGTTAGGTTAGGTTAGGTTAGGTTAGGTTAGGTTAGGTTAGGTTAGGTTAGGTTAGGTTAGGTTAGGTTAGGTTAGGTTAGGTTAGGTTAGGTTAGGTTAGGTTAGGTTAGGTTAGGTTAGGTTAGGTTAGGTTAGGTTAGGTTAGGTTAGGTTAGGTTAGGTTAGGTTAGGTTAGGTTAGGTTAGGTTAGGTTAGGTTAGGTTAGGTTAGGTTAGGTTAGGTTAGGTTAGGTTAGGTTAGGTTAGGTTAGGTTAGGTTAGGTTAGGTTAGGTTAGGTTAGGTTAGGTTAGGTTAGGTTAGGTTTTTTTTTTTTTTTTTTTTTTTTTTTAAACTAATCTATTTATAAGCTCTGTGTCCTCGCTAAAGGATACGGGCGACAGCAGTGCTTTTTTGATTTACTCATATTATTTATATAGTTTTTAAAGTGAGAATTTGTTTTAAATCTTAGATTGTTCAATACAGATAATGACATATTTATAATTATTAATTACTTAATTTCAGATCAGCGCGAATTTTTGGTGATTTAAACGTAAGAACAATTTTTTTTTTTTTTTTTTTTTTTTTTTTTTTTTTTTTTTTTTTTTTTTTTTTTTAATATAAATATAAAATAGAATAAATATGAAAATAAAATATAATTAGTGATGCTTCATATAACATCTTTGTTAAATTCTTTGAGCGTTTTAATTATTTGTTTAGCATGATTTTCGAAAGATTTTATACATCTCTCGTTGCCTGCTATTTCGGATAGATCGTATGGATTATTAATGTTCTCTATGTTGCATGTAAATATGTGGTTGTAGCGTGAGGTGTGATATTTGGGGCAATCTTCTAACAGGTGCTGGATTGTCTGTGAGGTGATAGAGTCACAAGGGCAGAGGTCTGTACTTTTAATCTTAAACCTGTGTAAATAGGCCAGATCGTACCCGTGCCCCGTCAAAATTTGGGTCAGCTCAAATGAAGGTTTAGTGGTTTCGAAAATTTTGTGGATTGTTTTTAAATTGTGGCATATCTTCCTTGTGTGTTCGCCCTGAGTAGTTGAGTTAAATATTGCCTCTGAAGTCTCTTTATGTAAGGATTTAATTTTGTATCTTAGGAAGCTGATAGGGAACTTAGTAAAATCAAAGGGTTTGTGCGCTGCAGCAGCTGCCTTGGCAGCTTCATCAGCTTCCTCATTTCCTTCTAGACCTATATGTGATTTGACCCAGATGAATTTTACATTGCCGTGCCTGTCGTTGATTTTTTTAATAAATTCGTGGATGGACGCTACAGCATAATTGGTGCTATCTCTATTTGCGATCTCTTGGAGGCTCGATAGTGAATCAGTGAGAATAGCCACGTCTATAATTTCACTATCGAGAGCCCAGTTACAAGCGTTCTGAATAGCCAAAAGTTCAGCCTGGTACACAGAGCAGGTTTTATGAAGTTTGAACTTCCTGATGACTTTATTGCCTCCCGTTTTATACGCTACGAAGGCGGCACCAACTTGGTCATCACTATTTTTGCTGCCGTCCGTATAAATGGGTGTACATCCCGGCGGGCAATGATTATTAATTTCCTCTTGAGTGGTGGCACAGGTGAAATCAACGCGTTTTCTATCAGCAGGGTGTAGGAGGTCACAGCTTTTGACTGGACGCTCCAAGCTGATGTCCTCAGGTAGTAGCGGCGTGGTACCTACGGCTTTAGCCAATTCCATCGCCTCTACCTCGCTGACTTTTAGATGGAGCGGGGTGAGTTGTGCCAGAGCAATGGCTGCTGTGGCTGAAACTGTACGAAATGATCTAATAATTTTTAACGCGAAACCTCTTTGGAGCGATCTAAGTTGATTCTTGACAGTCTCAAACTTAACAGCAGATCCCCAAATACCCGCTGCGTAAGTTATTGTGGGTTCAATCACTTG
>NW_027332223.1:17205000-17206424 GCF_041222505.1 Epargyreus clarus
TTAGGTTAGGTTAGGTTAGGTTAGGTTAGGTTAGGTTAGGTTAGGTTAGGTTAGGTTAGGTTAGGTTAGGTTAGGTTAGGTTAGGTTAGGTTAGGTTAGGTTAGGTTTTTTTTTTTTTTTTTTTTTTATTAAATCCCATGATTCCCCCGACATAATCAGGGACTTTGTCCATCTTGTCTTTTTGGAAGTACCCTCCTCCTTTAATCATCTGGCGCTTGATTGCGCATTACCGTTTATTTTTCTCACGCACGCTTTTATATTACTCCGCATTACTGCTGTTTCTTTTGAAAACAGTCTCCATCACCCCCTCGGCAAACAACATAAATTGCTCCCTCTTTCTACCCCCCATGATTTCCGCAACCGTGCTCTCCCCGACATTCACTCCAAGCTTTTGCTGTAAGTCCTCCCTCTCGCGCCCGAAGACTGGACATTCAAACAGGATATGAGGTACCGACTCCGGCACGTCGGGATCACACGTGCACGATGGGCTTTCCTTGCACTTGAAGCGGTGCAAGTATTCGGAAAGCCCGCCGTGCCCCGTGAGGACTTGTGTCTGGATCCCAAACGGCCTCAACTTCCTCACTATCCTGTATGCTTCCAGCGCGCAAGGGAGGAACATACGCGTGATGCCGGCGGTCGTCCCACTCTGATATCGCCGGTTCCATTCGTCAAGCGTGTTCAGCCGGAGCTGCCGCTTGGCGTATGAAACCGGACACCGGTCATAGGACACTTCACCTTGTGGCCGGAGTGCAGCATCCTTCGCTAGCGAGTCAGCCCTCTCATTACCTTCTACCCCATTGTGTGCTTTCACCCAAAAAAGGTTCAGTTTTTTGGGTGGAATATTTGGTGTTGTTAAATTCTGTCGCACTTTGAACGCAATGGGGTGAAGGGAGACATTGTTAACTACGGTCTCGAGGGCCGATCTCGAGTCGCAAAAAATGCTGCACTCCTGTGCCGCGCTTTCGGCCGCTAACGCGGTCGCTCTTTCGAGCGCCAGCAGTTCCGCCTGGTAGACGGAGCAGACCGAGTCCAGACTAAGCTGATGAGACTCTGTCTCGGTGTTGTTTATCCACACGGACAGGGCGGCTCCCACCTTCCCCTCTATCTTTGAGCCGTCCGTGTAGATATGTAGGCTCCGACCGTCAGGCTGGTCTGGCTCCCCGTCTCCAGGCAGATGCGCAAAAGACAGCTCGCCGCCGTGTGCGGGGTGAGGCATGTCCAGAAAACAGACTGGCTTCTCCACTTCTCGGTTCCCTATCACTCGCTGGGAGAGTCCTCTCTTTATCTCATAAAGATCGGCTGCTTCTTGAATCCGAAGATCCAGCGGAAGCAGCCCAGCGAGTATTAGAGCCGAGTTGAGGGAGACCGTCCGGTACGCCTTTACTATTTTCTGAACGAAACCCCGCTGCACTGCGTCGAGCTGC